>NW_019724748.1:469592-475157 GCF_002891405.2 Cryptotermes secundus
TCGCCCCCCTGACCATATATGGCCTTAATCGCTCTTCACTGTTCCCATTGGTCCCCTCTCCCTAACCACCCCCCTTGCCAACTTCCTATATAAAGTATCGCTTTTCACTTCCTAATCATTACATCTACTGCTCTCTGTATTCGCAAAGCAATTCATCTGCCCTGAAGATGGAGGCGATACGTTCCTCCGAAACGTCGGCTGAAACAAAGAATACACGGCGCCAGATCCCAGAAGACTACTTTCTTCAATATTAAAATGTATCTTAGAGAGATAGGATGGGATGACATTGATTGGATTGATCTGGCTCAGGATAGGGACCAGTGGAAGGCTCTTGTGAACACAGTAATGAACCTTCGGGTTCCATAAAATGCTGGGAAATTCTTGAGTATTTGCAGAATTAGCAGCTCCTCCAGAAGGGCTCAGCTCCATGGGCAAGTAAGGAAGTACGTGTTATTACTATGTATTAGTTACGCCTACTAACACCGCTCTTTTCCAACCCGCCTTTGCTTGTATCAGCGCAGTCGGAATGGTGCTATCCCTGCTACACCTGTTTCTACCTTAGGACAGTGTATGATGGCTACTGGAAGTTGTCCTCACAGATCAAACTAAGGAAGATCGGTATAGGTACGGGAAACTAGCTGGGTCGGTTTGCATGTGTCTCAGGGTAGCGATGCCGAAGAAAGCGTTTTTCTGAGAGTTGAGCCAATTGACGTTTATTCACCTGCTAATTCACCACACTGTTAAATTAATGTATTCTTAGCTTTAAGTTACAGCGTTACACTATCGGCTAGCTATGTCCCGGAGCGTGCAAGGGTCACGTCCGTTCAGTTCGCAATATTGTGAAAGTCTCTTTTTATGGAATGGCTTGCACCCCCACGCCGGGAATTCGAAAGATGGTGTTGATATATACATTTTCATCCCATCTTCCGTAGGAAGCTTGAACGAGGGAACCCAATCATACTGGCCCTCATTCACAGGCAATTGTAACAAGCTCTGACCTGTCCTTTTAGGCGCGTCCGGTTCCCTGTACCCGAGCTAAATTTATGACTGATCGTAAATGTCATAACTCCGGACTTCTTGTTTCTGCCAGAATCTAGAAATTTTCAACATAAACACCGTATTGCACGTCCCAGACGATGAAATACGATATTATAGATCACGATACATTTCCAGTAATACCGAAACATAAGACTTTTGAAATTTAAATTACCGAGAATTAATTAGAAATAAATTTCATGGTCATCTATAATCATCAAAATAAATAAGGGCTCAGAGTGATCAGCGTCACTACTTAACAGAATTCGACGAATATGTCGTTAGACCACACGCTCTAGAATTATACTTCGAGGCTACCCGGACCAAGTAACTTCTTTCTTTTGGTAAAAGAACAAGTGTGTGTGCCGGCTCTTCCACTGAATGTTGAGAATTACCGCAGCTATGGATGCAAGTGACAGGAACATGTTAGAAAGAGCACGGCATGAGCTGCATTGCAGACTGGACACTTGTCGAGTCAGGAGTGGAGCTCGCATTGAGCGTCTTCAGGGCATGTAAAACTCTCAGTTTCCCATTCAGATGACACGAGTTACAACTGTACTTACAGCTCTACAACAAATTTAAAGTGTATCAATCATTTACGGGAAGCCTGTACATACCGAATATCATAAAATTTGGTCAGGCATTAAAAAGTTAATAAGCGGGGATTCACAAACATACAGATAGCATGGAGATCGCATAAATATATTTTCATTCTTTCGGAATGCGGATAGTAGGCAGAAATTACATAAACGTGGAGAAAAAACTCTCTTTTAGCTCAGAATTTTATCAAAAAATCTGTCGATCCATAATTTCTGTATCCAAATTTAGAATCGGCATTAATTAGGTTGAATGTCTGAACTGCTATAATTGACTGTAATTGCAAAGAAGTGCCAGCGAACCCAATCATCACATCCAGAACCCATTATTGTTCGTCACGCTAGTCCCTGATAAGTGACGTTTTGGTATGTTAACACATTTATCAGAGCACTCAAGTTATATTGAGACTATTTCATCTAAAGATGTAAAATACGAGATGACGATAAAGTTCAGAGCCTACCAATATTAACTGAGCTGGCCCCCTGCCTGGCCATCAAACTGCCCGCACTGGGCGCACAGAGGCTTTTCCCTCACCTGAAGAAGTAACGCTTCCCACTGCTGTCCTCGACAGTGACATGTTCCTGGCGATTTTCCTCAGTCTATCCAGGGAAATTCCGCGACAGTACCTTAAAATTAGATATCAGCTGCTTCCTTCCATATCCCTTCAAATTCATTATTCACTATCGTCCAGTCATTCGACACTATATCGCCAGAGCTAGTGATAGCGTCGTTAAGCATGCTATAAATAGACAGAACGAAGCGGAATTAGGATTTGTTCGTAATGTAGGAGGTAGAACATGTCAGTCGACAGCAACGGGCTACAGGTTGGACGGCCGAGGGATCAGGTTTGATTCCCGGCAGAGTAGAAACTTTCTCTTCTCCACCGCGTCCAGACCGGCGCCGAAGCTCACCCGTCTCCTGCTCAGTGGGTACCGGAGCTGACCACTGACCTGCATCCACTTCCGTGGTTAAGAATGCGCGAAGTGTATCGCCAGTCCCCCGTACGTGTACATACATACGCAGAGCACAGGGGCAAATTGAGCTCTATCCCCTTTGTGCTTCTTCGGGTTGCATACAAGCACGGAGTTTCTAGGCTAGCTGCGCTGTGCAGTTATTTCATAATGAGTACCAGGAATTAATTAAATCATTTTCCTGGGGAGTAAAGCGCGGCCGACGCTGACAACCTTACCTCCATCTTTGAGCCGATTGTCTAGATAGTGTGGGAGCCTCAACGTCTCACAACCATATAGGCCTTCACGGCCTGGTACAGGGATAGCTTTACTTTTTTGCTTTTACTTGTACTGCATAAACCTCACTTTGCATTATGCTTATGCCGTCTGTGTGCAACGTCGGTTACTAATCACTCGTCGCTTTTCTTTATTGATACTGCGTGTTCCGGCCAACCGGCAATCTTCAGGTGTATAGGTGGTTGTTGTTGTGAGTGGCCGGTTAGGCCGATACATGCAGTATCACTAAGGAAAACGACGAGTGATTAGTAACCGACGTTGCACATAGACGACATAAAAGCAAAACTCAAAGTAAGATTTATTTCATATCATTTTCAGCTTTCTTGGCGACATTTTCCCCCATTTTGTGATTTCCTTTGTTTTCGTAGCGTTCCCACCTAACTTCGTGTTTCTTACGCCTGAGAGAGCGTCCTGGTGTACGTTGACAGAAAACTGTGTCCGCGGAAGATAAACAGATCGTTTCGTGTCGAGGTAACATGAAGACTGCCACTCAGCAAGAAAAACACTTACACACAGATGATTACTTTGTCCTCTGCCCCGCCACGTTCGAACTGCCGCCAGAATGTGTAAACTGGGATGCTGTAGAACGAGGTGCCCCAGAACTGCTTATCAGTTGCAGATTTGTATAATGTGCCACTCTAAATTGGCCAGATAGTTTCATCACATATTTAATCAGCAGTTGTGTTGAGGAGAATATTTGGACCGAAGAGAGATGAAGCGACAGGTTGCAGAAAATTGTATAATGAGGAGCTTCATAACTTGTACTCTTCTCCAAGTATAATTAGAATGATCAAATGATCAAATCAAGGAGGAGGAGGTGGGCAGGGCATATAGCATAAATGGTGCGAAGAGGAATACATACAGGATATTGGTGGGAAAGCCAGATGGAAGGAGACCACTGGGAAGACCAAGACGTAGGTGGGTGGACAATATTAAAATGGATCTTAGAGATAGAGAATGGGATGGCATGGATTGGAATGATCTGGCTAAGGATAGGAACCAGTGGAGGGCACTTGTGAACACGGTAATGAACCATCGGGTTCCATAAAATGCTGGGAAATTTTTGAGTAGCTGCAGAATTGGCGGCTCCTCCAGAAGGGCTCAGCTCCGTGAGTAACTAAGTAAGTAAATTTAATCAGCAGTTACATGACAGAACTGGCAGCAACCACGGGGAAAATGTTGCTTGGCACTGGACTAGTCACAAAAGACAGGCATAAAGAAAAATTGGGAATTCTTGTGTTTCCATTACAGTCTTGTTGCTATTGTATGCTATTCAGTCTAAACTTTGATCGAACATATGTTTAAATAATGAAATAAAGACTTCTCTTCAACTCATCTTGAGTTCCTTTTTGCCGTCCGAAGCAGAGCAAGTCTTTTCCAAAATTATATATATATATATATATATATATATATATACAGGTATATAACGTTGCATAAGTTACACTTCATCATTATTGTTCCCTGCTTCCGTGACCACTAATTAGAACTGCTAACCTTGAGGCCATTTCCCTCTGAGAAAGTTGTTTGCATAAGAACGTATCTTCTTGGCCTTCTAAGGACTGGGCTCTCTGGTCTGTTGCAGTTCCGAATTAACTTGTGATACTCTTACAATCAACTCACCTTCAACTGGTGCCGAGTCAGTAAAGCGTGGCACTATTATAACCACTCCTCCATACCTATTCATGGCGTAGTGCTTAATTAGTTAAGTTTAGACACAACTTAACCTTACCCTTAACCTTATAGCAAGCAATCCCCCGTGGTTTCATCAACAAGTCTAAATTCCCACATTGGTTTTCCAGTTCTTTACGATACTACATCAGGAAAAAGAACTACTTTTACAGGCGCTTTAAGAAGCATAAATCCGCCAGCCTATATGATACTTTTTCCTTCTATCGCAAACTAGTCAAAGCTACAATGAAGATCGACAGACTTAGATGGTTGGAGTCTATTAATGCGAATCTTAAGACGCATCCCAAGCAATTTTGGAAATACGTGGCGTCCTTTAGGAAAAAAAGCTCCACTTCTATTCAGCTTATAGTTGATGGTACTCATTTGGTAGACCACTATGAAGTTGCCAACGCATTTGCTGATCACTTTCAGTCAGTATATAATAGTTCCTCTCCAGGGGTGTTCCCTTCCCTTTCATCATCATCATTGGGATCTCTATCTTTATCACCTGTTTCTGATTCAGACATTTTTAAAGCCATTGCACGTCTGAAACCATCCAAATCTGTCGGTCTTGATAACATCCCAGCATTTGTCATTAAGGGTTGTTCTTATATACTCGCACCTGTCTTGAAGTATATTTTCAATCTTAGTCTCTCTCAGCAGTGTTTTCCTGCATTATGGAAGCAAGCGGCAGTTGTTCCTATCTTTAAGAAAGGCAACAGTGCCTCAGTCAAAAACTACAGACCTATTTCGATTCTTAACAATTTTTCGAAATTATTTGAATATGTTATCCATAACCATGTTTCACATGACCTCAAGTTGAAATTAAATCCCTGCCAGCATGGTTTCACAAAATGTAAATCCACCACCACCAATCTAGTAACGTATCTTGATTTTATTACTCCCCTAGTTGGCTCTCAACGTCAAGTGGATGCCATTTATTTTGACCTAACTTCTGCTTTCGACCTCGTTCCCCACTCTTTGCTTCTTCACAAACTGAGTGCCCTTGGATTTTCTG